>NC_059427.1:160960254-160990254 GCF_021028975.2 Sphaerodactylus townsendi
GGGGGGGGGTGGGGGGGGGGGGGGGTGGGGGGGGGGGGGGGTGGGGGGGGGGGGGGGTGGGGGGGGGGGGGGGTGGGGGGGGGGGGGGGTGGGGGGGGGGGGGGGTGGGGGGGGGGGGGGGTGGGGGGGGGGGGGGGTGGGGGGGGGGGGGGGTGGGGGGGGGGGGGGGTGGGGGGGGGGGGGGGTGGGGGGGGGGGGGGGTGGGGGGGGGGGGGGGTGGGGGGGGGGGGGGGTGGGGGGGGGGGGGGGTGGGGGGGGGGGGGGGTGGGGGGGGGGGGGGGTGGGGGGGGGGGGGGGTGGGGGGGGGGGGGGGTGGGGGGGGGGGGGGGTGGGGGGGGGGGGGGGTGGGGGGGGGGGGGGGTGGGGGGGGGGGGGGGTGGGGGGGGGGGGGGGTGGGGGGGGGGGGGGGTGGGGGGGGGGGGGGGTGGGGGGGGGGGGGGGTGGGGGGGGGGGGGGGTGGGGGGGGGGGGGGGTGGGGGGGGGGGGGGGTGGGGGGGGGGGGGGGTGGGGGGGGGGGGGGGTGGGGGGGGGGGGGGGTGGGGGGGGGGGGGGGTGGGGGGGGGGGGGGGTGGGGGGGGGGGGGGGTGGGGGGGGGGGGGGGTGGGGGGGGGGGGGGGTGGGGGGGGGGGGGGGTGGGGGGGGGGGGGGGTGGGGGGGGGGGGGGGTGGGGGGGGGGGGGGGTGGGGGGGGGGGGGGGTGGGGGGGGGGGGGGGTGGGGGGGGGGGGGGGTGGGGGGGGGGGGGGGTGGGGGGGGGGGGGGGTGGGGGGGGGGGGGGGTGGGGGGGGGGGGGGGTGGGGGGGGGGGGGGGTGGGGGGGGGGGGGGGTGGGGGGGGGGGGGGGTGGGGGGGGGGGGGGGTGGGGGGGGGGGGGGGTGGGGGGGGGGGGGGGTGGGGGGGGGGGGGGGTGGGGGGGGGGGGGGGTGGGGGGGGGGGGGGGTGGGGGGGGGGGGGGGTGGGGGGGGGGGGGGGTGGGGGGGGGGGGGGGTGGGGGGGGGGGGGGGTGGGGGGGGGGGGGGGTGGGGGGGGGGGGGGGTGGGGGGGGGGGGGGGTGGGGGGGGGGGGGGGTGGGGGGGGGGGGGGGTGGGGGGGGGGGGGGGTGGGGGGGGGGGGGGGTGGGGGGGGGGGGGGGTGGGGGGGGGGGGGGGTGGGGGGGGGGGGGGGTGGGGGGGGGGGGGGGTGGGGGGGGGGGGGGGTGGGGGGGGGGGGGGGTGGGGGGGGGGGGGGGTGGGGGGGGGGGGGGGTGGGGGGGGGGGGGGGTGGGGGGGGGGGGGGGTGGGGGGGGGGGGGGGTGGGGGGGGGGGGGGGTGGGGGGGGGGGGGGGTGGGGGGGGGGGGGGGTGGGGGGGGGGGGGGGTGGGGGGGGGGGGGGGTGGGGGGGGGGGGGGGTGGGGGGGGGGGGGGGTGGGGGGGGGGGGGGGTGGGGGGGGGGGGGGGTGGGGGGGGGGGGGGGTGGGGGGGGGGGGGGGTGGGGGGGGGGGGGGGTGGGGGGGGGGGGGGGTGGGGGGGGGGGGGGGTGGGGGGGGGGGGGGGTGGGGGGGGGGGGGGGTGGGGGGGGGGGGGGGTGGGGGGGGGGGGGGGTGGGGGGGGGGGGGGGTGGGGGGGGGGGGGGGTGGGGGGGGGGGGGGGTGGGGGGGGGGGGGGGTGGGGGGGGGGGGGGGTGGGGGGGGGGGGGGGTGGGGGGGGGGGGGGGTGGGGGGGGGGGGGGGTGGGGGGGGGGGGGGGTGGGGGGGGGGGGGGGTGGGGGGGGGGGGGGGTGGGGGGGGGGGGGGGTGGGGGGGGGGGGGGGTGGGGGGGGGGGGGGGTGGGGGGGGGGGGGGGTGGGGGGGGGGGGGGGTGGGGGGGGGGGGGGGTGGGGGGGGGGGGGGGTGGGGGGGGGGGGGGGTGGGGGGGGGGGGGGGTGGGGGGGGGGGGGGGTGGGGGGGGGGGGGGGTGGGGGGGGGGGGGGGTGGGGGGGGGGGGGGGTGGGGGGGGGGGGGGGTGGGGGGGGGGGGGGGTGGGGGGGGGGGGGGGTGGGGGGGGGGGGGGGTGGGGGGGGGGGGGGGTGGGGGGGGGGGGGGGTGGGGGGGGGGGGGGGTGGGGGGGGGGGGGGGTGGGGGGGGGGGGGGGTGGGGGGGGGGGGGGGTGGGGGGGGGGGGGGGTGGGGGGGGGGGGGGGTGGGGGGGGGGGGGGGTGGGGGGGGGGGGGGGTGGGGGGGGGGGGGGGTGGGGGGGGGGGGGGGTGGGGGGGGGGGGGGGTGGGGGGGGGGGGGGGTGGGGGGGGGGGGGGGTGGGGGGGGGGGGGGGTGGGGGGGGGGGGGGGTGGGGGGGGGGGGGGGTGGGGGGGGGGGGGGGTGGGGGGGGGGGGGGGTGGGGGGGGGGGGGGGTGGGGGGGGGGGGGGGTGGGGGGGGGGGGGGGTGGGGGGGGGGGGGGGTGGGGGGGGGGGGGGGTGGGGGGGGGGGGGGGTGGGGGGGGGGGGGGGTGGGGGGGGGGGGGGGTGGGGGGGGGGGGGGGTGGGGGGGGGGGGGGGTGGGGGGGGGGGGGGGTGGGGGGGGGGGGGGGTGGGGGGGGGGGGGGGTGGGGGGGGGGGGGGGTGGGGGGGGGGGGGGGTGGGGGGGGGGGGGGGTGGGGGGGGGGGGGGGTGGGGGGGGGGGGGGGTGGGGGGGGGGGGGGGTGGGGGGGGGGGGGGGTGGGGGGGGGGGGGGGTGGGGGGGGGGGGGGGTGGGGGGGGGGGGGGGTGGGGGGGGGGGGGGGTGGGGGGGGGGGGGGGTGGGGGGGGGGGGGGGTGGGGGGGGGGGGGGGTGGGGGGGGGGGGGGGTGGGGGGGGGGGGGGGTGGGGGGGGGGGGGGGTGGGGGGGGGGGGGGGTGGGGGGGGGGGGGGGTGGGGGGGGGGGGGGGTGGGGGGGGGGGGGGGTGGGGGGGGGGGGGGGTGGGGGGGGGGGGGGGTGGGGGGGGGGGGGGGTGGGGGGGGGGGGGGGTGGGGGGGGGGGGGGGTGGGGGGGGGGGGGGGTGGGGGGGGGGGGGGGTGGGGGGGGGGGGGGGTGGGGGGGGGGGGGGGTGGGGGGGGGGGGGGGTGGGGGGGGGGGGGGGTGGGGGGGGGGGGGGGTGGGGGGGGGGGGGGGTGGGGGGGGGGGGGGGTGGGGGGGGGGGGGGGTGGGGGGGGGGGGGGGTGGGGGGGGGGGGGGGTGGGGGGGGGGGGGGGTGGGGGGGGGGGGGGGTGGGGGGGGGGGGGGGTGGGGGGGGGGGGGGGTGGGGGGGGGGGGGGGTGGGGGGGGGGGGGGGTGGGGGGGGGGGGGGGTGGGGGGGGGGGGGGGTGGGGGGGGGGGGGGGTGGGGGGGGGGGGGGGTGGGGGGGGGGGGGGGTGGGGGGGGGGGGGGGTGGGGGGGGGGGGGGGTGGGGGGGGGGGGGGGTGGGGGGGGGGGGGGGTGGGGGGGGGGGGGGGTGGGGGGGGGGGGGGGTGGGGGGGGGGGGGGGTGGGGGGGGGGGGGGGTGGGGGGGGGGGGGGGTGGGGGGGGGGGGGGGTGGGGGGGGGGGGGGGTGGGGGGGGGGGGGGGTGGGGGGGGGGGGGGGTGGGGGGGGGGGGGGGTGGGGGGGGGGGGGGGTGGGGGGGGGGGGGGGTGGGGGGGGGGGGGGGTGGGGGGGGGGGGGGGTGGGGGGGGGGGGGGGTGGGGGGGGGGGGGGGTGGGGGGGGGGGGGGGTGGGGGGGGGGGGGGGTGGGGGGGGGGGGGGGTGGGGGGGGGGGGGGGTGGGGGGGGGGGGGGGTGGGGGGGGGGGGGGGTGGGGGGGGGGGGGGGTGGGGGGGGGGGGGGGTGGGGGGGGGGGGGGGTGGGGGGGGGGGGGGGTGGGGGGGGGGGGGGGTGGGGGGGGGGGGGGGTGGGGGGGGGGGGGGGTGGGGGGGGGGGGGGGTGGGGGGGGGGGGGGGTGGGGGGGGGGGGGGGTGGGGGGGGGGGGGGGTGGGGGGGGGGGGGGGTGGGGGGGGGGGGGGGTGGGGGGGGGGGGGGGTGGGGGGGGGGGGGGGTGGGGGGGGGGGGGGGTGGGGGGGGGGGGGGGTGGGGGGGGGGGGGGGTGGGGGGGGGGGGGGGTGGGGGGGGGGGGGGGTGGGGGGGGGGGGGGGTGGGGGGGGGGGGGGGTGGGGGGGGGGGGGGGTGGGGGGGGGGGGGGGTGGGGGGGGGGGGGGGTGGGGGGGGGGGGGGGTGGGGGGGGGGGGGGGTGGGGGGGGGGGGGGGTGGGGGGGGGGGGGGGTGGGGGGGGGGGGGGGTGGGGGGGGGGGGGGGTGGGGGGGGGGGGGGGTGGGGGGGGGGGGGGGTGGGGGGGGGGGGGGGTGGGGGGGGGGGGGGGTGGGGGGGGGGGGGGGTGGGGGGGGGGGGGGGTGGGGGGGGGGGGGGGTGGGGGGGGGGGGGGGTGGGGGGGGGGGGGGGTGGGGGGGGGGGGGGGTGGGGGGGGGGGGGGGTGGGGGGGGGGGGGGGTGGGGGGGGGGGGGGGTGGGGGGGGGGGGGGGTGGGGGGGGGGGGGGGTGGGGGGGGGGGGGGGTGGGGGGGGGGGGGGGTGGGGGGGGGGGGGGGTGGGGGGGGGGGGGGGTGGGGGGGGGGGGGGGTGGGGGGGGGGGGGGGTGGGGGGGGGGGGGGGTGGGGGGGGGGGGGGGTGGGGGGGGGGGGGGGTGGGGGGGGGGGGGGGTGGGGGGGGGGGGGGGTGGGGGGGGGGGGGGGTGGGGGGGGGGGGGGGTGGGGGGGGGGGGGGGTGGGGGGGGGGGGGGGTGGGGGGGGGGGGGGGTGGGGGGGGGGGGGGGTGGGGGGGGGGGGGGGTGGGGGGGGGGGGGGGTGGGGGGGGGGGGGGGTGGGGGGGGGGGGGGGTGGGGGGGGGGGGGGGTGGGGGGGGGGGGGGGTGGGGGGGGGGGGGGGTGGGGGGGGGGGGGGGTGGGGGGGGGGGGGGGTGGGGGGGGGGGGGGGTGGGGGGGGGGGGGGGTGGGGGGGGGGGGGGGTGGGGGGGGGGGGGGGTGGGGGGGGGGGGGGGTGGGGGGGGGGGGGGGTGGGGGGGGGGGGGGGTGGGGGGGGGGGGGGGTGGGGGGGGGGGGGGGTGGGGGGGGGGGGGGGTGGGGGGGGGGGGGGGTGGGGGGGGGGGGGGGTGGGGGGGGGGGGGGGTGGGGGGGGGGGGGGGTGGGGGGGGGGGGGGGTGGGGGGGGGGGGGGGTGGGGGGGGGGGGGGGTGGGGGGGGGGGGGGGTGGGGGGGGGGGGGGGTGGGGGGGGGGGGGGGTGGGGGGGGGGGGGGGTGGGGGGGGGGGGGGGTGGGGGGGGGGGGGGGTGGGGGGGGGGGGGGGTGGGGGGGGGGGGGGGTGGGGGGGGGGGGGGGTGGGGGGGGGGGGGGGTGGGGGGGGGGGGGGGTGGGGGGGGGGGGGGGTGGGGGGGGGGGGGGGTGGGGGGGGGGGGGGGTGGGGGGGGGGGGGGGTGGGGGGGGGGGGGGGTGGGGGGGGGGGGGGGTGGGGGGGGGGGGGGGTGGGGGGGGGGGGGGGTGGGGGGGGGGGGGGGTGGGGGGGGGGGGGGGTGGGGGGGGGGGGGGGTGGGGGGGGGGGGGGGTGGGGGGGGGGGGGGGTGGGGGGGGGGGGGGGTGGGGGGGGGGGGGGGTGGGGGGGGGGGGGGGTGGGGGGGGGGGGGGGTGGGGGGGGGGGGGGGTGGGGGGGGGGGGGGGTGGGGGGGGGGGGGGGTGGGGGGGGGGGGGGGTGGGGGGGGGGGGGGGTGGGGGGGGGGGGGGGTGGGGGGGGGGGGGGGTGGGGGGGGGGGGGGGTGGGGGGGGGGGGGGGTGGGGGGGGGGGGGGGTGGGGGGGGGGGGGGGTGGGGGGGGGGGGGGGTGGGGGGGGGGGGGGGTGGGGGGGGGGGGGGGTGGGGGGGGGGGGGGGTGGGGGGGGGGGGGGGTGGGGGGGGGGGGGGGTGGGGGGGGGGGGGGGTGGGGGGGGGGGGGGGTGGGGGGGGGGGGGGGTGGGGGGGGGGGGGGGTGGGGGGGGGGGGGGGTGGGGGGGGGGGGGGGTGGGGGGGGGGGGGGGTGGGGGGGGGGGGGGGTGGGGGGGGGGGGGGGTGGGGGGGGGGGGGGGTGGGGGGGGGGGGGGGTGGGGGGGGGGGGGGGTGGGGGGGGGGGGGGGTGGGGGGGGGGGGGGGTGGGGGGGGGGGGGGGTGGGGGGGGGGGGGGGTGGGGGGGGGGGGGGGTGGGGGGGGGGGGGGGTGGGGGGGGGGGGGGGTGGGGGGGGGGGGGGGTGGGGGGGGGGGGGGGTGGGGGGGGGGGGGGGTGGGGGGGGGGGGGGGTGGGGGGGGGGGGGGGTGGGGGGGGGGGGGGGTGGGGGGGGGGGGGGGTGGGGGGGGGGGGGGGTGGGGGGGGGGGGGGGTGGGGGGGGGGGGGGGTGGGGGGGGGGGGGGGTGGGGGGGGGGGGGGGTGGGGGGGGGGGGGGGTGGGGGGGGGGGGGGGTGGGGGGGGGGGGGGGTGGGGGGGGGGGGGGGTGGGGGGGGGGGGGGGTGGGGGGGGGGGGGGGTGGGGGGGGGGGGGGGTGGGGGGGGGGGGGGGTGGGGGGGGGGGGGGGTGGGGGGGGGGGGGGGTGGGGGGGGGGGGGGGTGGGGGGGGGGGGGGGTGGGGGGGGGGGGGGGTGGGGGGGGGGGGGGGTGGGGGGGGGGGGGGGTGGGGGGGGGGGGGGGTGGGGGGGGGGGGGGGTGGGGGGGGGGGGGGGTGGGGGGGGGGGGGGGTGGGGGGGGGGGGGGGTGGGGGGGGGGGGGGGTGGGGGGGGGGGGGGGTGGGGGGGGGGGGGGGTGGGGGGGGGGGGGGGTGGGGGGGGGGGGGGGTGGGGGGGGGGGGGGGTGGGGGGGGGGGGGGGTGGGGGGGGGGGGGGGTGGGGGGGGGGGGGGGTGGGGGGGGGGGGGGGTGGGGGGGGGGGGGGGTGGGGGGGGGGGGGGGTGGGGGGGGGGGGGGGTGGGGGGGGGGGGGGGTGGGGGGGGGGGGGGGTGGGGGGGGGGGGGGGTGGGGGGGGGGGGGGGTGGGGGGGGGGGGGGGTGGGGGGGGGGGGGGGTGGGGGGGGGGGGGGGTGGGGGGGGGGGGGGGTGGGGGGGGGGGGGGGTGGGGGGGGGGGGGGGTGGGGGGGGGGGGGGGTGGGGGGGGGGGGGGGTGGGGGGGGGGGGGGGTGGGGGGGGGGGGGGGTGGGGGGGGGGGGGGGTGGGGGGGGGGGGGGGTGGGGGGGGGGGGGGGTGGGGGGGCCAGCATGGCCAACTGGTCATGCTGGCATGGGGCTGATGGGAATTGTAGTCCATAACATCTGGAGTGCCAAAGGTTCACCACCACGGCCCTAGACTGACTGTCTCCGGCCTCTGGGGTTTGCAAACCTCTGCTAACTTGAAGATGACCTTTTAGTGAACCTTTCTCTCTTTTTTATATATCATGACAGGGGAACCCTGCTAAGCTTGGGAAGAAGAAAAAGAGTTTAGATTTATATCCCACTTTTCTCTCCTGTAAGGAGACTCAAGGTGGCTTACAAGCTCCTTTCCCTTTGCCCTACAACAGACACCTTGTGAGGCAGGTGGGGCTGAGAGAGGTCTGAGAGAACTGTGACTAGCCCAAGGCCACCCAGCAGGAATGCAGGAGTGCGGAAACACATCTGGTTCACCAGAAAAGGTGGAGGAGTGGGGGAATCAAACCAAGCTCTCCAGATTAGAATCCACCTGCTCTTAACCACTACACCACGTTGTAAGGTCACACACAGCCATCTTACAATGACCTCGTAGAGTTTTCAAGGCAAGAGACATTCGGAGGTGGCTTGTCATTGCCTGCCTCTGAGTTGTGATCCTGGACTGAGTCTCCCATCCAAGTTCTAACCAGGGTCAGCTCTACTTAGCTTCTGAGACCTGGTGACATAGGCTTGCCTGAGGTATCCAGGTCAGGAATTAGTTGGAAAATAGGAGGAAATTAGACATTCTGACAAGTCACAGATGGATTCCCACTGTTCCTGCATTGGATGGAAGAGGCTGTGCCGGGGGTAGCCAAGGCCCCCAAGAGAGACTTTGGATCAGAAGGTGGGAGACAGACGAAGTCGGGTGTCCCTCACCAGCACCTTGGACAGTCCTGCTGGCGCTGGGCCAGGACTTCTGAAAACAGAAGGACGAGTTGGAATAATAATATGATGGGGGAGGGGTGGCTTCCCTCCATTTCTTTAACTCTAACCTTGATTTCGATTGCATTTGATCAGGGGTCTGCAACCTGCGGCTCTCCAGATGTTCATGAACTACAATTCCCATCATGGCCAATTGACCGTGGTGGCAGGGGCTGATGGGAATTGTAGTCCATGAACATCTGGAGAGCTGCAGGTTGCAGACCCCTGCATTTGATCTTAAGCCAGGAGACAGTGGAAGGGGCTGTTGTCAGTTATGGTCCTTTGTCCCCTTTCCTCTGTTCCCCCTCCTTCCCCCAGCGTCAACTGCCGTGACTCACAGGGGGTGTCTTCTCCCCCATAGATAACGAGCCAGGACAAGACAGCCACTGTCGTGCAACGTGCCCTCCAGAAGCACAACCTGGGGGCGGAGGCCTCGCTGCTGCACAACTACCAGTTCCTGCAGCGTCTCGGGAGTGGCCAAGGTGAGGTCTTTGGGGGCACTGGGGGTGAGCAGTGGTGGAGCCACGCAGGCACTGGCATCCAGGATCGGAGCGTGCACGGGAACATGTGGGGTCACATGCCCCCGGGGGCATGCCAGCTGGTCATGTGGGGGGTGGAGAATCGCCCCCACACCCCTCTACTTGGCCCTGCCTGGCCCGCCAGGCCAAGGGGCAGTCCGCAGCTGGCTCCCGCCAGCTAAGGTAAAGGGGGGCGGGGGGCGTATGGAGCAAGTGTTACCCTGGGTGACATTTTCCCCCACTACGCCTCTGCCGGTGTCCCCCACAGCTCTCTCTCTCCCCCTTTCCCCCCTCCTTGTTACCTGCAGAGCTGTTGATTCCCTTTTAAAGTGATTTTTAAAAAATTTCTCAGCATACAAAAGAATATATACACTTCCACACCGCCACCTCAGCAATACAAAACAAAAATATAAAATACAGAAAAGAAAAAGAAACTGTCCCTTAATAAAATTGTTCATTTTCTATTTCTGAATATTCTGTGACCTTCTGTATCCAATCTGTTGATTCTTGAACCGTAAGCCAATAAACTGACTCTGTATAGTTAATCAGAAGAATTTATTGAGAAGCTTCTGAGCACCAAAGCTTGGCAAAGCCAGTTCTGGCGAACCAGGGTTTTGCCACCCCTTTTATCCCCTACAAATCCCCCCTCCCAAATTCCCAAGAAATAATGCAAAACAGTTCCTGAAGCTGAGGCGCCCCAACATCGGTGGCAGATAGTTAGAGAAAGCCACCTGGCTTCCTGTTCCATCAAGATAACGGATACAACTTCCTTTCTAATGGGACCAGGGTATCAGGGGTTAGCCTAGTTATCTACAAAGCATGTGAAGCCATAAAGTAAAGATCAAGGAAAGAATGCCCCAGATGGCGGTGGTAACATATAGCAGGCTGGTTACATATATCTTTTAGCAGCATTTGGTTTGGAGTGTTTTAAGTGTAGGAATGCATCTCAATCACTTAGATACAACCCCCCTGACACAATCTTCTTTTGTTGGAATGGCTTTGGAGTCTACCCTCCATCAGAGCTGGGATTCCCTGCCTTGGTGCCAACACCTTCTATACCACTGCGACCCCCCTGTGCTTGTGGCTTACTTGCTGCGCCACAAGGAAGAAGCTACAGAGTCCGGCAGCTGAGCCATGCCCCTGGGCACCCCCACTCCCCAACCCCCAGGCACCTCAGCTCCACCTGCTACTTCAGGGCCTGTGTCTCCTTCTGGCTCCATGCCCAGCTCGCCCCTCCAGCTGGAGGAGCTGGTCGTTCCCTGTTGACCCCCTCTTCCCCGTTGGCCTCTTCCTCGTTGCCTGCCATTCCTGGAGCCCTTCAGCCTGGCCCCTTCTAGGAGTTGCTGCTTCTCCTTAGGAGACTTCACCCTTTGGGTCCTGCAACTTGGTGGCCCCCTTGGCCATTCTCTGGGGACGTCCTTGTGCTCAGACTCTCCCTGGAACCGGGCCGCTCAAGATGGAGGAAGCGGGCCCACAGCCATGGGGACATGGGGCCAAGAGACAAAGGAGCACCTGATACCACCTTTCAACTTCTCTCCCCTACCATGCACTTAAGCTTGATTGCAATTTAGCATAGAAGAGCCAGGAGAAGGGGAAGATGGATGGAAGAGAAAGTATCCTGAATGCCTTTAGAATCATGCTTAAAACTCAAACCAGACCATCCCAGAGTCCAGAAGGACAAGCCTCTTATCACCACCTGCCCCAGCTCAGAGAGGGAATCCTTTAGGATAGAAATGTTTAAAAAAGGGTGAAGGTGGGATTTGACTAACGGCACCTTTTTGGAGCAGCTTAGCGGATATCTTAGCTGCCTAGGAGAAGAGAAAAAACACTCAAAGTGAGGTAGAAATCACGGGAAGCAGGGAGAGATTTATTTTGAAATGTAAGCAGTAGACAAACTTCCATTATAGAGAAAGGACCCAGTGATCCTGGAAGTAATCAGTGACCCTGCTCTAGAAAACAGTGACAAGCAATCTTTGGAAATAGTGGTCAGAGAAGTTGAACCCTGTGAGTCAGGGTGGCTTGCTTCCCCTGGGGAGGGGTCACTAGGGAACTTGACTTTCCTTCTGCCTCTGTTGGGAACAATTCCATAGTTGACAGGAAACAAATGGAGATCCTGAGAGCAGGATTTACTATTTAATGAAGAAGAAAAGTTTGGATTTATATCCCCCCCTTTCTCTCCTGTAGGAGACTCAAAGGGGCTTTCAATCTCCTTGCCCTTTCCCCCTCCCATTAAACACCCTGTGAGGGTGGGTGGGGCTGAGAGAGCTCAGAAGAATTTGTGACCTAGCCCAAAGGTCACTTGGCTGATGTGTGGGAGTCACACCAGGCCTAATCTGAATTCCCCAGGATGAGCCTCCCTGGCTCAGATGCTTGAGCTGGGAATCCCAGGCAGGATTCCTCCAGATTGGGCCACGAGCTCTTAACCGCCTACACCACTGCTCATAATGGTATGGTTTACTAGCATGAGGCCCAAGAAATGGAAGCTAAGGACTGGGTAAGACTGAAGAGCTGTTTGCTTTTCGGTGACAACGCCACTTGTGGATTGGAGAGGGGGGCCCACACTTCCTCAGGGATCAGATTCATAGCTGGGGGCCGGGGCTGGTCCTGATCTATGGGGCAGGGGGAGACTCAGGCCTCCTGTGTTGTAATTTTATCATGCTACTACTCCAGCTACTTGACTTGGCATTACAGCTTCATACGTTCCTAAATTGCTCTATTACAGCAATCCATGCTGTGATCACATCCAGGCTGGACTACTGTGTCCCCATTGTATAGGCGCTGCCAGCAGTAGCTGACTGCTTGCAGGGTTCAGCTATTCCAGCCATCTTCATGATGTGTGGCTATGGGAGACCTAGAAAGATTTCTCCTCTTTGCCCGTCTGTTTTGAGGCTGAATTTCAGAGATGGGAGCTTTTTCCAGTTCTTGGCACCTCCCAATTGGCGTGGCATGCACCGAGAGGCTGAGGCTGACAATGCCCCAGGCAGAGCCGCAGAGGAGGGCTGACCAGGCCGTGGCAGGGCGGGGGCATTCCGGGGAGGGCAGGGGTGCAGGGTGCGCAGGTGCCCTGGGCACAGTTTCCCCTTGCTCCGCCCCTGGCACCTCCCCTGTTTTCTTGAGGCTCGCCCAGTGCCTACCCTTAAGTGCCAAGCCAAAACATTACCCGTCTTTTTAAAAAGTTACATCCTCCTAGCCTGAGGACTGTTTTATGAGATTAATGTTTAGGCTGCTAAATGTTTGGCGTGCTTTGTGTGCTATAGTTGGGTTTTTAATAGTTTGTTAACTTTTGAAGAATTTCATGTCACTTTATCATGTTTTGCTTTGTAAGTCACCAGGAGCAGGAGGCGCAGAAATGTTCTGAATAAATGGATCGCTGAGTCCCCCGTGAAGTTTGTGGACTGCCTGTTCATGGGATTCTGGGTTCTGTCCCAAGAATCCAGCGTCTGGACTCTAGGAGCCGGTCTGATCAGCACACCCCCAGTGGATCTACAGCCCAGATCCAGATTCTTCCTGCCACGGGCTCCTCACCACATGCTAGCAAATAGCACCCCCACCCCACCCCTTGGCCTCTTCTCTCCCCAGCTTCCTCATGATCACTTCTGCATAGAGGTTGAACAGAAAAGGAGAGAGGATGTATCCTTGCCCTTTTTGATCTTGAACCAGTCTGTGTCCCCATACCTGGTTCGCACTGTGGCTTCTTGGTTATCATGGAGTGATTTGATCAATTTGATTAGGTTCATAGGCACTTCTACTTCTCTCAATGCTTCCCAGAGTTTGTTGTGCTCAATACAATCGAAAGCCTTGGTGTAGTCAATGAAGCATAAGTAGAGCTTCTTCTGGTACTCCTGTGCCTCTTCCATAACCCATCTCATCTTCATCACTACACCACATTATATACATACTTGGATTTTCCACATACTTGGATTTTCAACAGGTTTTTAACAAGGTACCACATCAAAAAGTCCTGAGTAGACTTAGCAGTCATGGGATAAAAGGACGGGTTCTCTTATGGATTAAAAACTGAGAAGACAACAGGAAGTAAAGAGTAGGAATAAATGGGCAGAAGGGACTGAAAATAAAGCAGCCAATATTATTTGGACTGCTGTGTGAAATTCTGGTGATTATATTTCAAAATATGATGATTATATTTCAAAAAGAGCTAGAAAATGTACAGAAGAAGAAATCAAAAAGATTTAGGCATTGGAATACCTTCCCTATGAGGAGTAACTGGAGAGTCTGTAACTTTTCAGTTTAGAAAAAAAGGTAACTAAGAGAGGCTTAGATGGATGATACATTCTTGGAACAGATGGCCAAACTCTCAGAAAGGAAAGAAGTAGTAGTAATGGGAGATTTAAATTATACAGATATTTACTGTGAGTCAAACTCTTCCATGACAATCAGTTCCATGACAAATTTCTCACGTGCCTTGCAGACAATTTCATGGTCCAGAAAGTGGCAGAAACCACAAGGGGAGCAGCTATTTTAGATCTGCTCCTAACCAATAATGACAATGATATTATACATGGAGTAGAGAGGGTGGCCAGAGATAACTTTCTCTCTCTCCCCAAATAGTAGAACTGGAGCTGATGGGCAGCAGATTCAGGATAGGGAAAAAAGGAAATATTTCTTTCTTCAACAATTGATTAAAATATGGAATTTGCTGCCAGAGGACATAGTGATATCTTTAAAAGGTATAGGTGCCTTTTAAAGGGGATTATACAGATTTATGGAGGAGACGGCTATTAAAGACTGCTAGCCCTGCTGACTAAAGGGAACTTCCACATTTAGAGGCAGTAAATCTCTGAACATTGAGGCCAGGAGGCAACATCAGGGGAAGGGCTCAGCCTTTATGCACCCCTTCTTTGCCCTCCAGAGGACCTGGTCACTGTGTGAACCAGGATTTTGGACTAGGTGGACTCTCACTGGTCTGATCCAACAGTGCTTTTCATGGGAAGGCTTGGGCCTTTATGCCCTCTTGTTGGCTCTCCTGAAGAACCAGTTGGCCACTTTGTGACACAGGATGCTGGACTAGATGGACTCTCACTGGTCTGATCTGGTCAGGATCTTCTGATATTCTTATTAGGGTAAGGCTCTGGTCTCTGTGTTGTGTTCCTCCAGAGGAACTGGTTGGCCACTGTGTGAGATGGGATGGTGGACTACATGGACCCTCACTGGCCTGATCCAGCAGGGCTCTGCTTGGGTTCTTACCTTGGCCTCTATACCCTGTTGTTGGACCTCCCAAGGAACTGGTTGGCCACTGGGCTAGATGGACTCTCTGGGCTAGATGGACGCTCTCGAGTCTGATCCCACAGGGTTCTTCTGATGTTCTTATCAGGGGAAGGCCTTGGCTTCTATACCTTATTGTTGGACCTCCAGAGGAGCTGGGATGCTGGACTACATGGACTCTCCCTGGTCTGATCCAGCAAGGGTCTTCTGAGGTACTTATCTGGGGAAAGCCTCAGTCTCTATACCCTGTTGTTGGCCTCCAAAGGAATTGGTTGGCCATTGCTGACAAGGGATGCTGGAATAGCTTGATCCAGTAGGGGTCTTCTGATAGTCTTATGGATCAAATGGTGGGACAATTTCCATACAAGTTAGTAATGTAATGTTAGGGTTTATTTAAAAACAAATAAGTTCACAAAACGAACTGAAAGGAGAGATATAATGCATGGCATGTAATAGGAGATTACAGGGAATGTCTTCTGTTTCTCATACGACTAGAACTTGGGATCATGGAATGAAATTAATGGGACAGACCAGAGAGCTCTTCTCTGCCGTGTGCAACACTGACTTTTAGAACTTCATACCTCCTCACCTTTCTTAGTCACACACAGGAAGGAAAAAACAGAGCTAGAGAGGTTTAACCATGTTTCCGGGGGCTGTGTAATTAAGTGTTCCAGTAGCAGCCTCTCCCTAGCTGTTTCACCTTCATCTGTGGCTGAAAAAATATTTGGAGGATCCTAGGGCTAATTATGGAGGAGAGGTCTGACAATGTCTATTAGAAACTCAAGCCTCCATGATCCGAGGCAGTGTGCTTTACACTGGGGAGAATCAACAGGAGAAACAGGTTGTCTACTCATCCTGTTTGCAAGCTTCCTCAAGACACCTGGATTCCCACAGTAAGGACTTCAATACTGGACTGGGTGAGCGACTGGCCAGATCCAGCTGGGCTCGGCTCATGTGCCGAAGCCTGCAACGCATCACGGAGGAAAGGAAACGGCTTTCTAAGAAGGCAAGGGCAGACGCCGAATAACAGCCAAATGGTGAAAAAAAAACCCCCATCAGATAAGAGAGCGTGACTTCAACAAGCGAGTGGTGATGTTTTGGAAAAGGGCGAGAGACTTGGAATAAACAACCCCTGTGTGGGTGTGTGGGATGGTGGGGTTCCATGCTCATGCCACCCCAGACACTTTCCTGTTTGTTGGCATGGCCTGTGTTACTGCCACTCCCAATCTGCATCAAGCCTGGCCACGGCCTCCAGCGCCTGCCCAGCACCTGCCTTGGAGACACCAGCAGCTCCTCCTGAAGTGTTTAGGGAGGGAAGGGCGCGACACTTGCTTCCTGGGGGCACCTTCACTGTCCCACTCCTTGTTTCCTGGGAACAATGGAGGAGTTTTGGAACGCCACTAACCCAGACTACTGGGTGTGTGTGGAGTGCAGCGGGCGGGTGTGTGTGTGTAAGATTCACTGCTTCAGCTTTCCCCGTACATCCATAGGCTAAAATGGGTGGATTCCACTCAACACATGCAAATTACACTTTCAAAATGCATCCTTAACCCTTTTAGCCAATGCAAACGGTTCTTTCTCCCACCCTGGACATCCCACGGGTATATGTACTCCACTTGCTTTACTACAGTCAGACCCTCTGGAGATACTAATACCGTCTGAAATGGAGATGAAACGTCAGGAGAATCATGCAACAGGAACAGCTGCCATAGTCCGGAAAACCCACAACACTCTAGTGATTCCGGCTGTGAAAGCCTTTGACAATACTTTCCCCATTTAATCTTCTGTTGCTCCTCGTTCTGCATATCCCAGTGTAAGGAGCTGCCGGCAAGAGCCACCCCGTCCCTGAGCCCCCTCTGGCCTGGGCCTTTCTCCCCAAACTGCTGTTCTTCAAGCAGAATGGTGTCACCTTTTGTGGAAGAGCTGGCTGGGGGGCAGAAATGGCTGTGGAAATCCTGATGGATCTTTTAGTTAAGGTTGCCAGCTCTTGGTTGGGAAATTCCTGGAGCTTTGGGGGTGGGGCCTGGGAAGGGCAGGCCCTGGGGAGGAGAGGAGAGGGACTTCAGCAAAATTGAATGCCATCGGTCGTACCCTTCAAAGCAGCCATTTTCTCCAGGGGAGTTCCCCTCTGTAGCTGGGGCATCAGGGGTCATTCCAGATTTCCAGCCCCCACCTGGACGTTGGCAACCCAAGTTTTATGAGTGAAAAATGAAGACGACCCTGATATTGGATGAAAACCAGCAATAGCCAACTAATTAAAAAAAAAAGCAGGGAGGAATTTTTAAAAGTATATATGCAAGAGAAATCAAAGGCAAAAAGCCCACTCAGAATCTCAGGCTCATTCCGCACATGCAGAAAAATGCACTTTCAAACTATGAATTACTCACAGAAGCTATAGGTCATAGCAAAATCCACACCACAACAATGTTTTATTTATTTTATGTATTTATTATTTCGATTTCTATACCGCCCCATCCCCAAGGGGCTCCGGGCGGTGTACAACAAATTAATACAAACAAATAAGAAGGCAAACCATACAATTAAAACAACAACAACCTATAAAAGTTCCAACATTAAAACATACTAAATTACGTTAAAACAGCGTTTGTGAAAGTGGTTTGAAAACGCATTATTTTGCGTGGGCGGAAGGGGCCACAGATGTGCTGCTGTTCAGCTTGGGACCTGGGATTTTGCATGGCTCCCCCCATTTCACCTGATGGGGGGGGAAGGTGCTGTTCTGAAGGGGTTTTTTCCAACTTCCCAGTCCAGCCCTGGACAAATTCCGGCCCGTTGCTCAAGTAGCTAGAATATAGCTTTTTTACAATCTACATTATTAAATATTAAATGATGTATACAAAAAAATAAATAAAACATTTATGTACTTCATTTCGATGAAGAAAAGAAGAGTTTGGATTGATATCCCCCCTCTCTCTCCTATAGGAGACTCAAAGGCTTACAAGCTCCTTGTCCTTCCCCCCCCCCCCCGCCCCACAACAAACACCCTGTGAGGTGGGTGGGGCTGAGAGAGCTCCGAGAAGCTGTGACTAGCCCAAGGTCACCCAGCTGGCGTGTGTGGGAGTGCACAGGCTAATCTGAATTCCCCAGATAAGCCTCCACAGCTCAAGTGGCAGAGTGGGGAATCAAACCCGGCTCCTCCAGGTTAGAATGCACCTGCTCTTAACCGCTACGCCACTGCTGCTCTGGTGGATGCTCGGCGTGACTCTTTTCAATCATGTTACAAATGAAGACGTCCGACAAAGACTTGGAATTATACCAATAACAAAGAAAACGAGGGAAGTGCGGCTCCGGTGGTACAGGCACATGATGCGCCAGGAGACTTCTGTTGCAAAAAACAGCTCTAAACTTTGACCCTGGAGGCCACCGCCTACGTGGAAGACTAAAGAAACGGTGGATGGACAGCATTGCTGAAGACGTGCGTGCTGTCAACCTTACCCCTGAAAAAGCCTAAAATCGAGCTATTTGGTGAAGAAAATGTCAGTGCTAACCCCCTCAAGGGGAATACAGCCCAATAACAAGAAGAAGATTTATGTACTTCATTTATACCCCACCTTTCTCCTCCGTGTGGACCCAAAGCAGCAGTGGCGTAGGAGGTTAAGAGCAGGTGTACTCTAATCTGGAGGAACCGGGTTTGATTCCCAGCTCTGCCGCCTGAGCTGTGGAGGCTTATCTGGGGAATTCAGGTTAGCCTGTACACTCCCACACACGCCAGCTGGGTGACCTTGGGCTAGTCAGGGGCGAATCTAGGCAAACTGGAGCCCGGGGACAAAATCTGAGTTTGGTGCCCCCACCCCCACCCCAGGTATGGACGACACCCTCCCCCACAACGCCCAAACCGGATTTTTTGCACCAACTCTACAGCCTCCCACCACCAGCCAAGACATACATGGCTTTCTCCCCACCAACTCATAAGCTTCCTGAAATTTGTGTCCTCACACTAAGCCCTATCAAGGGTGGGTTGTTAACCTCTAGAAGAGCTCCAAGCCAGTGCAAGTGGGAATTAACTTTTAAGCATGTAAATCTCTCACAAGTCACCCCCCATCTGAAGGTTTACCAAGCAAACATCAGCATCATCTCTCACAAATCACCTCCTACCCTGCAGCAGAAACATGGGCATGGCTCCCTCCCCCCCGCTTTCCTAATTGTGTCCTCACACCAACCCTGTGAGGTAGGCTGCTAGCCTGAGAAACAGCTCCAAGCCAATGCAAGGGGAATTAACTTTTAAGCATGTAAATCTCTCACAAGTCACCCCCCCATCTGAAGGTGCTTGCAATAAAACAAACATCGTAGCATCATCTCTCGATACAAATCACCTCCTACTCCCCTGCAGCCAAAAAACAGGCATGGCTCTCTCCCCACCATCACTTTCCTAGAATTGTGTCACCTCCCACCAATCCCTGTGAGGAGGGCTGCTAGCCTGAGAGAAACAGCTCCAAGCCAGTGCAAGGGGAATTGGCCCCTTTAAGCATGTAAATCTCTCTACAAGTCACACCCCATCGAAGGAAGGTTTACTTCAAGCAAAGCGCTCAGCATCATCTTCAGCTCTGCTGCAAGGCTTCTGGGCTCCCTGCTCAGCTTCTTTCTGCCTTTTCCTGTGCCTGCTGCCTGGGAGAAGGCTTCTGAGTAATGCCACACTTTAATTTAAAGGCTGTAATAAGGCATGCTGGGTTCAGAGGGAGGCGGATGGAGCTCCCCAGTCCTGTCTCCCTGGGAGCCTAGGTGGGACTTCTCCCCCGCCCCCTGGACACTCCAGGCCACTGTACAGAGTGGGCGGGGCTACGACAGGCACTGGGAGCAGTCCACTGCTTCAGTGCCTGCTTTCTAGGGCTTGCTCAATCCCTTGCTGTATAGGAGGATGTTTTGGCGCCCCCCACGTGACCTCAATCGATGCGCCCGGGGACAAGGGGTACCCCATGTCCCTAGGCAGGAACGCCAGTGGGGCTAGTCACAGCTTCTCGGAGCTCTCTCAGCCCCACCTACCTCACAGGGTGTTTGTTGTGAGGGGGGAAGGGCAAGGAGATTGTCAGCCCCTTTGAGTCTCCTGCAGGAGAGAAAGGGGGGATATAAATCCAAGCTCTTCTTCTCTTCTTCTTCCATCGTCCTGCTCTCAGCCCAGTGAGGGTGGCCGGGGGGTGGGGGGTGGTGGCACCTGGCCCAAGGTCTCTTCATGGCAGTGGTTTGAAGAGGTGTTGTTCCCAGATCCCAGACTAGTCTAACACTAGCCATATTCATTGACAAGAGCATTCCTCTTTATTTCTCAGGCCTTTTAAGGCCCTTTGATGCTTGATTTAGCTTAACAAAACCAAATTTCTGCCTCCTAGGCCGTTATGTGGATGTTGTCTTTGCTGGGAACTCCATGTGAGCAGGGCAGGCATGGGTGTACATTTCCCATTCCCAGTGGGGCAAATAGTGCCCCCTGGGTGGTTTCAGGTCAGGAAAATGGCACCGGGGAATTTTAAACCATGCCTAAGGTGACCAGATCGTCACCTTTTAAAACCGGGACCAGTATTTGACACTGCCTTTAAGGAAGCCCAGAGAAGGTCATGAAAGGCAGCCTTCCAAAAATCGGGACAGAAAAAAACACGCGGGACAAATTGGTTTAAGGCGGGACTGTCCCACCAAAAGCGGGACGTCTGGTCACCTTAGCCATGCCCCCTCCCCATGCACGCAAGCACACGCCACAGTTAGGGTCAGAAGCACGCCCCTGCATGCTTGAGAACAGGAGTTCCCAGTGTGACGCTCACAGGGCGTGTCTCATCGGCGGTCCTTGCGGGGGCCTGGGCAGAGGGTTGCCAACTCTTGGTTGGGAATTTCCTGGAGATTTGGGAGGTGGAGCTTCAGGAGGGTGGGGTTTGGGGAGGGGAGGGGCCTCTGCAAGGTCCAATGCTGCGAAGTCCACTCTCCAAAGCAGCCGTTCTCTCCAGGGGAGGGGGTGGGGGTAGATCTCTATTGACTGGGGATTAGTTGTAATTATTGGAGATCTCTAGGCCCAACCTGTCAGACCTCGGATCTGGAAACAACGGAAACTGTAGATTTTGTTCTAAAGCCTTTATTTCAGAAGCACATAGGTAGCATCTTAGAAAGAGGAATCTGACGATTCCTGCGCAAACCCCTTACGTAACCCCCTCCCACAGAGTCAAACACCCCTACTCCCCTCTACAAACTACAAAGCATTTGAAGCCTGGGAACAGTTCCTTTGATAGGATCTGTGTCCCGGATGCCCCAGGGTGCCAAGGGGAAGACTCCGGACTTTCGCCCCACATCAAAGGAGGGTAATCTGCCTCCCCCTGCCTGCCGGCCATTTGGTACTGACATGCTCAGTTCTGACACGACCCTGCCTGACATGATGTAAAAAAATGTGTAATTTGTAGCTGGACCCTCCTCAATTGCATTTTCCTAAGCGGATGGGGGCATGACTGGCTTCAGAGGAGCGTTTTTCACGCTGATTGATCATTCCCACCCCGCAAATTCTTGTGCTTATTAACTATGAACGTGCCCCTGTTTTACACAGAAGGAGGATGAGAGGTCTATCACTCAAACACAGAGAAGAGTCATCGTGCCACTGGGTTGCACCAGCTCCAGGGTGGGAAATTCCTGGATATTTGGGGCGGAGTCAGGGGAGGGTCAGATGTGGGGAGAGAAGGGACATCCGTGCTGCATAATACCACAGAGTCCACCCTCCCCAAAGCAGCCATTTTCTCCAGTCGGGATCAGTTGTAATTCTAGACGATCTCCATGACCCAGCTGGAGGTTGGCACCCAGAGGTGGGATCCAGCAGGTTCTCACCAGTTCCTGAGAGTGGGTTACTAATTATTTGTGTGTGCCGAGAGGGGGTTACTAAGTGGGTCTGCTTTTCCGTTAGAAATTCCATTAGGTCCAAAAATCATAAAGTCCTGTTGTTTCCTATGTGGCTGGTTAGCGAAGGTAGAAAACGGGATAATTCTCCCTGTTGGGCTGTTTTAAAAACATATTTTAGAAATATGGCAAAGTTCCTTGTTTAAGGAAAGTATCCTTCTTTTGAGTTCTAGAAACAAAATTAAAATTATTTAGAAAGTCTTCTACTAAGTGTAGGCAGTCAAATTCAGGAGAAAGTAGTTGTTTCTATTTAGGCGGTAGACGATGGGACTTGCTATATAATGAGTTTAAATTATGGACAGAAGAGATACCAGCTGGAAATTAGGAACTTTTTTTTTACAGTAAGAGTTTTTTACAGTAACAGAGAAATTATTAATGCCCCACCCCTGGAATGCCAGGCCATGCCCCGTCGTGCCCTGCCCAGCCCCATTGGCGCTACACTACTGTTTGAATCCCACCACCATGGGAACCTGCTACTAAAATGTTTGGATCCCACCACTGTTGGC
The DNA here is from genome assembly GCF_021028975.2 of Sphaerodactylus townsendi. Classification (NCBI taxonomy): domain Eukaryota; kingdom Metazoa; phylum Chordata; class Lepidosauria; order Squamata; family Sphaerodactylidae; genus Sphaerodactylus; species Sphaerodactylus townsendi. The sequence continues at coordinate 160,981,466 of NC_059427.1, forward strand.
GCCCATATCTTGCAGTCAAGCAGTGCGTCTCCTTTGCCTTAGGGAACCCTGGAAGCTGCTTCACCAACTTCATCTTGACGACCTGCTAAGAAAAAGATCCTGGGCTGCTTCCTTGCGCCAGCCAACGCCCCCAGCTGTTGCTAGCGGCACAGCGGTGCTCTGGAGCGCAGGTGTCAAGCTTGCGGCCCTCCAGATGTTATGGACTACAGTTCCCGTAATCCCCTGCCAGCGATGATGGGAACTGTAGTCCATAACATCTGGAGGGCCGCGAGTTTGACACCTATGCTCGGCGTCTGAAGCATGCATACACAGATTGTCCAGACCAGCTGCACGAATACTGAGGTCAACTTTTATTTCTGAAATCCAACCAGCGATCAGTGTGATTTCTACAACTGAACTCTAGGAATTGATTCCTCACCTGCCTGGCGCTCTCACCCCATGTCAGCCCCCCAAGACCAGTCAAATGTTATTGGTATACTGGGGGTGGGTGAGGAAATGAGTGTCTCAGGCTGCCATTTCTTGCACACCTTTAAATGTGGATGGGACATAGTACACTCACTTTGTTTGGGTCGAGAAGTTTGTACTACTTAGCACAATGTGCTTACATTGCTACTCACTACACAGAAGCTCTTTCCCAAAACTCAAGGTGTACTTTCATTTATCGTCTTCCTGCACGGCAGGGGGTTGAACTTGATGGCCCTTGGGGTCTTTTCCAACTCTATGATTCCTCAAGCCAGGATTTCTTTCACTGGACACAAAACAAGCAGCTTCCGGGGGGCAGTGATTCCTCTGCTTTTATTCATATGACTGAAACACCATCAATACAGTATGAAATAGCATCCCACACACTTTCTTTGTGGACTGCCAGAATTTGGCCTGCCACCTGTATAGATAGATAGATAGATAGATAGATAGATAGATAGATAGATAGATAGATAGATAGATAGATAGATAGATAGATAGATAGATAGATAGATAGATAGATAGATAGATAGATTGGGGGGGGGGTGGGTTTGGGGGTTGGGGTGGGGGGGGGGGGGGGGGTGGGGTGGGGGTGGGGGTGGGGGGGGGGGGGGGTGGGGGGGGGGGGGGGTGGGGGGGGGGGGGGGGGGGGGGGGGGGGGGGGGGGGGGGGGGGGGGGTGGGGGGGGGGGGGGGTGGGGGGGGGGGGGGGTGGGGGGGGGGGGGGGTGGGGGGGGGGGGGGGTGGGGGGGGGGGGGGGTGGGGGGGGGGGGGGGTGGGGGGGGGGGGGGGTGGGGGGGGGGGGGGGTGGGGGGGGGGGGGGGTGGGGGGGGGGGGGGGTGGGGGGGGGGGGGGGTGGGGGGGGGGGGGGGTGGGGGGGGGGGGGGGTGGGGGGGGGGGGGGGTGGGGGGGGGGGGGGGTGGGGGGGGGGGGGGGTGGGGGGGGGGGGGGGTGGGGGGGGGGGGGGGTGGGGGGGGGGGGGGGTGGGGGGGGGGGGGGGTGGGGGGGGGGGGGGGTGGGGGGGGGGGGGGGTGGGGGGGGGGGGGGGTGGGGGGGGGGGGGGGTGGGGGGGGGGGGGGGTGGGGGGGGGGGGGGGTGGGGGGGGGGGGGGGTGGGGGGGGGGGGGGGTGGGGGGGGGGGGGGGTGGGGGGGGGGGGGGGTGGGGGGGGGGGGGGGTGGGGGGGGGGGGGGGTGGGGGGGGGGGGGGGTGGGGGGGGGGGGGGGTGGGGGGGGGGGGGGGTGGGGGGGGGGGGGGGTGGGGGGGGGGGGGGGTGGGGGGGGGGGGGGGTGGGGGGGGGGGGGGGTGGGGGGGGGGGGGGGTGGGGGGGGGGGGGGGTGGGGGGGGGGGGGGGTGGGGGGGGGGGGGGGTGGGGGGGGGGGGGGGTGGGGGGGGGGGGGGGTGGGGGGGGGGGGGGGTGGGGGGGGGGGGGGGTGGGGGGGGGGGGGGGTGGGGGGGGGGGGGGGTGGGGGGGGGGGGGGGTGGGGGGGGGGGGGGGTGGGGGGGGGGGGGGGTGGGGGGGGGGGGGGGTGGGGGGGGGGGGGGGTGGGGGGGGGGGGGGGTGGGGGGGGGGGGGGGTGGGGGGGGGGGGGGGTGGGGGGGGGGGGGGGTGGGGGGGGGGGGGGGTGGGGGGGGGGGGGGGTGGGGGGGGGGGGGGGTGGGGGGGGGGGGGGGTGGGGGGGGGGGGGGGTGGGGGGGGGGGGGGGTGGGGGGGGGGGGGGGTGGGGGGGGGGGGGGGTGGGGGGGGGGGGGGGTGGGGGGGGGGGGGGGTGGGGGGGGGGGGGGGTGGGGGGGGGGGGGGGTGGGGGGGGGGGGGGGTGGGGGGGGGGGGGGGTGGGGGGGGGGGGGGGTGGGGGGGGGGGGGGGTGGGGGGGGGGGGGGGTGGGGGGGGGGGGGGGTGGGGGGGGGGGGGGGTGGGGGGGGGGGGGGGTGGGGGGGGGGGGGGGTGGGGGGGGGGGGGGGTGGGGGGGGGGGGGGGTGGGGGGGGGGGGGGGTGGGGGGGGGGGGGGGTGGGGGGGGGGGGGGGTGGGGGGGGGGGGGGGTGGGGGGGGGGGGGGGTGGGGGGGGGGGGGGGTGGGGGGGGGGGGGGGTGGGGGGGGGGGGGGGTGGGGGGGGGGGGGGGTGGGGGGGGGGGGGGGTGGGGGGGGGGGGGGGTGGGGGGGGGGGGGGGTGGGGGGGGGGGGGGGTGGGGGGGGGGGGGGGTGGGGGGGGGGGGGGGTGGGGGGGGGGGGGGGTGGGGGGGGGGGGGGGTGGGGGGGGGGGGGGGTGGGGGGGGGGGGGGGTGGGGGGGGGGGGGGGTGGGGGGGGGGGGGGGTGGGGGGGGGGGGGGGTGGGGGGGGGGGGGGGTGGGGGGGGGGGGGGGTGGGGGGGGGGGGGGGTGGGGGGGGGGGGGGGTGGGGGGGGGGGGGGGTGGGGGGGGGGGGGGGTGGGGGGGGGGGGGGGTGGGGGGGGGGGGGGGTGGGGGGGGGGGGGGGTGGGGGGGGGGGGGGGTGGGGGGGGGGGGGGGTGGGGGGGGGGGGGGGTGGGGGGGGGGGGGGGTGGGGGGGGGGGGGGGTGGGGGGGGGGGGGGGTGGGGGGGGGGGGGGGTGGGGGGGGGGGGGGGTGGGGGGGGGGGGGGGTGGGGGGGGGGGGGGGTGGGGGGGGGGGGGGGTGGGGGGGGGGGGGGGTGGGGGGGGGGGGGGGTGGGGGGGGGGGGGGGTGGGGGGGGGGGGGGGTGGGGGGGGGGGGGGGTGGGGGGGGGGGGGGGTGGGGGGGGGGGGGGGTGGGGGGGGGGGGGGGTGGGGGGGGGGGGGGGTGGGGGGGGGGGGGGGTGGGGGGGGGGGGGGGTGGGGGGGGGGGGGGGTGGGGGGGGGGGGGGGTGGGGGGGGGGGGGGGTGGGGGGGGGGGGGGGTGGGGGGGGGGGGGGGTGGGGGGGGGGGGGGGTGGGGGGGGGGGGGGGTGGGGGGGGGGGGGGGTGGGGGGGGGGGGGGGTGGGGGGGGGGGGGGGTGGGGGGGGGGGGGGGTGGGGGGGGGGGGGGGTGGGGGGGGGGGGGGGTGGGGGGGGGGGGGGGTGGGGGGGGGGGGGGGTGGGGGGGGGGGGGGGTGGGGGGGGGGGGGGGTGGGGGGGGGGGGGGGTGGGGGGGGGGGGGGGTGGGGGGGGGGGGGGGTGGGGGGGGGGGGGGGTGGGGGGGGGGGGGGGTGGGGGGGGGGGGGGGTGGGGGGGGGGGGGGGTGGGGGGGGGGGGGGGTGGGGGGGGGGGGGGGTGGGGGGGGGGGGGGGTGGGGGGGGGGGGGGGTGGGGGGGGGGGGGGGTGGGGGGGGGGGGGGGTGGGGGGGGGGGGGGGTGGGGGGGGGGGGGGGTGGGGGGGGGGGGGGGTGGGGGGGGGGGGGGGTGGGGGGGGGGGGGGGTGGGGGGGGGGGGGGGTGGGGGGGGGGGGGGGTGGGGGGGGGGGGGGGTGGGGGGGGGGGGGGGTGGGGGGGGGGGGGGGTGGGGGGGGGGGGGGGTGGGGGGGGGGGGGGGTGGGGGGGGGGGGGGGTGGGGGGGGGGGGGGGTGGGGGGGGGGGGGGGTGGGGGGGGGGGGGGGTGGGGGGGGGGGGGGGTGGGGGGGGGGGGGGGTGGGGGGGGGGGGGGGTGGGGGGGGGGGGGGGTGGGGGGGGGGGGGGGTGGGGGGGGGGGGGGGTGGGGGGGGGGGGGGGTGGGGGGGGGGGGGGGTGGGGGGGGGGGGGGGTGGGGGGGGGGGGGGGTGGGGGGGGGGGGGGGTGGGGGGGGGGGGGGGTGGGGGGGGGGGGGGGTGGGGGGGGGGGGGGGTGGGGGGGGGGGGGGGTGGGGGGGGGGGGGGGTGGGGGGGGGGGGGGGTGGGGGGGGGGGGGGGTGGGGGGGGGGGGGGGTGGGGGGGGGGGGGGGTGGGGGGGGGGGGGGGTGGGGGGGGGGGGGGGTGGGGGGGGGGGGGGGTGGGGGGGGGGGGGGGTGGGGGGGGGGGGGGGTGGGGGGGGGGGGGGGTGGGGGGGGGGGGGGGTGGGGGGGGGGGGGGGTGGGGGGGGGGGGGGGTGGGGGGGGGGGGGGGTGGGGGGGGGGGGGGGTGGGGGGGGGGGGGGGTGGGGGGGGGGGGGGGTGGGGGGGGGGGGGGGTGGGGGGGGGGGGGGGTGGGGGGGGGGGGGGGTGGGGGGGGGGGGGGGTGGGGGGGGGGGGGGGTGGGGGGGGGGGGGGGTGGGGGGGGGGGGGGGTGGGGGGGGGGGGGGGTGGGGGGGGGGGGGGGTGGGGGGGGGGGGGGGTGGGGGGGGGGGGGGGTGGGGGGGGGGGGGGGTGGGGGGGGGGGGGGGTGGGGGGGGGGGGGGGTGGGGGGGGGGGGGGGTGGGGGGGGGGGGGGGTGGGGGGGGGGGGGGGTGGGGGGGGGGGGGGGTGGGGGGGGGGGGGGGTGGGGGGGGGGGGGGGTGGGGGGGGGGGGGGGTGGGGGGGGGGGGGGGTGGGGGGGGGGGGGGGTGGGGGGGGGGGGGGGTGGGGGGGGGGGGGGGTGGGGGGGGGGGGGGGTGGGGGGGGGGGGGGGTGGGGGGGGGGGGGGGTGGGGGGGGGGGGGGGTGGGGGGGGGGGGGGGTGGGGGGGGGGGGGGGTGGGGGGGGGGGGGGGTGGGGGGGGGGGGGGGTGGGGGGGGGGGGGGGTGGGGGGGGGGGGGGGTGGGGGGGGGGGGGGGTGGGGGGGGGGGGGGGTGGGGGGGGGGGGGGGTGGGGGGGGGGGGGGGTGGGGGGGGGGGGGGGTGGGGGGGGGGGGGGGTGGGGGGGGGGGGGGGTGGGGGGGGGGGGGGGTGGGGGGGGGGGGGGGTGGGGGGGGGGGGGGGTGGGGGGGGGGGGGGGTGGGGGGGGGGGGGGGTGGGGGGGGGGGGGGGTGGGGGGGGGGGGGGGTGGGGGGGGGGGGGGGTGGGGGGGGGGGGGGGTGGGGGGGGGGGGGGGTGGGGGGGGGGGGGGGTGGGGGGGGGGGGGGGTGGGGGGGGGGGGGGGTGGGGGGGGGGGGGGGTGGGGGGGGGGGGGGGTGGGGGGGGGGGGGGGTGGGGGGGGGGGGGGGTGGGGGGGGGGGGGGGTGGGGGGGGGGGGGGGTGGGGGGGGGGGGGGGTGGGGGGGGGGGGGGGTGGGGGGGGGGGGGGGTGGGGGGGGGGGGGGGTGGGGGGGGGGGGGGGTGGGGGGGGGGGGGGGTGGGGGGGGGGGGGGGTGGGGGGGGGGGGGGGTGGGGGGGGGGGGGGGTGGGGGGGGGGGGGGGTGGGGGGGGGGGGGGGTGGGGGGGGGGGGGGGTGGGGGGGGGGGGGGGTGGGGGGGGGGGGGGGTGGGGGGGGGGGGGGGTGGGGGGGGGGGGGGGTGGGGGGGGGGGGGGGTGGGGGGGGGGGGGGGTGGGGGGGGGGGGGGGTGGGGGGGGGGGGGGGTGGGGGGGGGGGGGGGTGGGGGGGGGGGGGGGTGGGGGGGGGGGGGGGTGGGGGGGGGGGGGGGTGGGGGGGGGGGGGGGTGGGGGGGGGGGGGGGTGGGGGGGGGGGGGGGTGGGGGGGGGGGGGGGTGGGGGGGGGGGGGGGTGGGGGGGGGGGGGGGTGGGGGGGGGGGGGGGTGGGGGGGGGGGGGGGTGGGGGGGGGGGGGGGTGGGGGGGGGGGGGGGTGGGGGGGGGGGGGGGTGGGGGGGGGGGGGGGTGGGGGGGGGGGGGGGTGGGGGGGGGGGGGGGTGGGGGGGGGGGGGGGTGGGGGGGGGGGGGGGTGGGGGGGGGGGGGGGTGGGGGGGGGGGGGGGTGGGGGGGGGGGGGGGTGGGGGGGGGGGGGGGTGGGGGGGGGGGGGGGTGGGGGGGGGGGGGGGTGGGGGGGGGGGGGGGTGGGGGGGGGGGGGGGTGGGGGGGGGGGGGGGTGGGGGGGGGGGGGGGTGGGGGGGGGGGGGGGTGGGGGGGGGGGGGGGTGGGGGGGGGGGGGGGTGGGGGGGGGGGGGGGTGGGGGGGGGGGGGGGTGGGGGGGGGGGGGGGTGGGGGGGGGGGGGGGTGGGGGGGGGGGGGGGTGGGGGGGGGGGGGGGTGGGGGGGGGGGGGGGTGGGGGGGGGGGGGGGTGGGGGGGGGGGGGGGTGGGGGGGGGGGGGGGTGGGGGGGGGGGGGGGTGGGGGGGGGGGGGGGTGGGGGGGGGGGGGGGTGGGGGGGGGGGGGGGTGGGGGGGGGGGGGGGTGGGGGGGGGGGGGGGTGGGGGGGGGGGGGGGTGGGGGGGGGGGGGGGTGGGGGGGGGGGGGGGTGGGGGGGGGGGGGGGTGGGGGGGGGGGGGGGTGGGGGGGGGGGGGGGTGGGGGGGGGGGGGGGTGGGGGGGGGGGGGGGTGGGGGGGGGGGGGGGTGGGGGGGGGGGGGGGTGGGGGGGGGGGGGGGTGGGGGGGGGGGGGGGTGGGGGGGGGGGGGGGTGGGGGGGGGGGGGGGTGGGGGGGGGGGGGGGTGGGGGGGGGGGGGGGTGGGGGGGGGGGGGGGTGGGGGGGGGGGGGGGTGGGGGGGGGGGGGGGTGGGGGGGGGGGGGGGTGGGGGGGGGGGGGGGTGGGGGGGGGGGGGGGTGGGGGGGGGGGGGGGTGGGGGGGGGGGGGGGTGGGGGGGGGGGGGGGTGGGGGGGGGGGGGGGTGGGGGGGGGGGGGGGTGGGGGGGGGGGGGGGTGGGGGGGGGGGGGGGTGGGGGGGGGGGGGGGTGGGGGGGGGGGGGGGTGGGGGGGGGGGGGGGTGGGGGGGGGGGGGGGTGGGGGGGGGGGGGGGTGGGGGGGGGGGGGGGTGGGGGGGGGGGGGGGTGGGGGGGGGGGGGGGTGGGGGGGGGGGGGGGTGGGGGGGGGGGGGGGTGGGGGGGGGGGGGGGTGGGGGGGGGGGGGGGTGGGGGGGGGGGGGGGTGGGGGGGGGGGGGGGTGGGGGGGGGGGGGGGTGGGGGGGGGGGGGGGTGGGGGGGGGGGGGGGTGGGGGGGGGGGGGGGTGGGGGGGGGGGGGGGTGGGGGGGGGGGGGGGTGGGGGGGGGGGGGGGTGGGGGGGGGGGGGGGTGGGGGGGGGGGGGGGTGGGGGGGGGGGGGGGTGGGGGGGGGGGGGGGTGGGGGGGGGGGGGGGTGGGGGGGGGGGGGGGTGGGGGGGGGGGGGGGTGGGGGGGGGGGGGGGTGGGGGGGGGGGGGGGTGGGGGGGGGGGGGGGTGGGGGGGGGGGGGGGTGGGGGGGGGGGGGGGTGGGGGGGGGGGGGGGTGGGGGGGGGGGGGGGTGGGGGGGGGGGGGGGTGGGGGGGGGGGGGGGTGGGGGGGGGGGGGGGTGGGGGGGGGGGGGGGTGGGGGGGGGGGGGGGTGGGGGGGGGGGGGGGTGGGGGGGGGGGGGGGTGGGGGGGGGGGGGGGTGGGGGGGGGGGGGGGTGGGGGGGGGGGGGGGTGGGGGGGGGGGGGGGTGGGGGGGGGGGGGGGTGGGGGGGGGGGGGGGTGGGGGGGGGGGGGGGTGGGGGGGGGGGGGGGTGGGGGGGGGGGGGGGTGGGGGGGGGGGGGGGTGGGGGGGGGGGGGGGTGGGGGGGGGGGGGGGTGGGGGGGGGGGGGGGTGGGGGGGGGGGGGGGTGGGGGGGGGGGGGGGTGGGGGGGGGGGGGGGTGGGGGGGGGGGGGGGTGGGGGGGGGGGGGGGTGGGGGGGGGGGGGGGTGGGGGGGGGGGGGGGTGGGGGGGGGGGGGGGTGGGGGGGGGGGGGGGTGGGGGGGGGGGGGGGTGGGGGGGGGGGGGGGTGGGGGGGGGGGGGGGTGGGGGGGGGGGGGGGTGGGGGGGGGGGGGGGTGGGGGGGGGGGGGGGTGGGGGGGGGGGGGGGTGGGGGGGGGGGGGGGTGGGGGGGGGGGGGGGTGGGGGGGGGGGGGGGTGGGGGGGGGGGGGGGTGGGGGGGGGGGGGGGTGGGGGGGGGGGGGGGTGGGGGGGGGGGGGGGTGGGGGGGGGGGGGGGTGGGGGGGGGGGGGGGTGGGGGGGGGGGGGGGTGGGGGGGGGGGGGGGTGGGGGGGGGGGGGGGTGGGGGGGGGGGGGGGTGGGGGGGGGGGGGGGTGGGGGGGGGGGGGGGTGGGGGGGGGGGGGGGTGGGGGGGGGGGGGGGTGGGGGGGGGGGGGGGTGGGGGGGGGGGGGGGTGGGGGGGGGGGGGGGTGGGGGGGGGGGGGGGTGGGGGGGGGGGGGGGTGGGGGGGGGGGGGGGTGGGGGGGGGGGGGGGTGGGGGGGGGGGGGGGTGGGGGGGGGGGGGGGTGGGGGGGGGGGGGGGTGGGGGGGGGGGGGGGTGGGGGGGGGGGGGGGTGGGGGGGGGGGGGGGTGGGGGGGGGGGGGGGTGGGGGGGGGGGGGGGTGGGGGGGGGGGGGGGTGGGGGGGGGGGGGGGTGGGGGGGGGGGGGGG